>NW_026712562.1:0-41138 GCF_030625045.1 Achroia grisella
ATTTACATTCTCTTATTAAATTTTCGCTTATTTCCATTGCACTAACCGCAGACATTAAACAAATGTATTTTAAGAATTGAGGTAAAAACAAGAACATAGAAAATATCAAAAATATTGTACCGTTATAATTCTACAGAACCCATTCGCGAGTTTCAATTTAATCGAGTCGCATTCGGTCTCAGATGCAGCCCGTTCCTAGCCATGCGTACTGTCAGGCAGTTGGCAGAGGACGAGAAGGAAGGCATCCGCGAGCAGCAGATATAGCTACTCATGAACTGTATACTGATGATTTAGCTACCTCCGTTCCGACGCTCGAGGAGGGGTGGCGTTGTCACGTGAACTCATTGACTTATTTAAAAAGGGGGTTTCCATCTTACTAAATGGGCTAGTAACTCTGCAGAACTACTATCTACGGTACCTGAATGTAAACGCGCCGCTATTAATTTTGTAAATGATGATAATTTAAAAATGCTCGGGTTAAAATGGCTTCCTTAGAAGACGAATTTACTTTTTTCAACATGTCCCTTTGGACAACAAATGTACTAAACGTACTATCCTTTCCGCTATTGCTCGCTTATGGGACGTTCTGGGATTCGCAGCGCCCGTTATCCTTTTTTGCTAAACTTTTAATAAAGGACCTGTGGGTCCAACGGATTGGATGGGATGACTCACCACCAATAGACATACAAAACCATTTTCTTAATTTTAAACAGCAATTACCTCATCTCTCTTCTTTAAAAATTCCTAGACATGTAAAGGTAGAAAATGGTTGTAGTACTAATATAGTCGCTTTCGCGGACGCCAGTATGAAGGCGTACGGTTGCGTAGTATACCTACACGTCACAGATGCTGCAGGCATTGTGCACGTTGCTTTAGTATGCGCTAAATCTAAAGTCGCGCCCATCAAAATTGTAACTCTTGCTAGGCTGGAATTATGTGCCGCTGTATTAATGTCAAAATTGGTAAAATTAGTGTCAGAAACGTATCGTACCCGCATTAATATTAATAATACGTATGCATTTTCCGATTCAAAAATAGCACTTTCGTGGATTAATTCATCACCACACAGATGGAACATTTTTGTAAAGTAACCGCATCGCTAAATGTCAAGAAAATCTAGACCCTTGTCATTTCTATTACGTAAATACGACAGAGAATCCTAGTGATTGCCTGTCTAGAGGTTTATTACCTGACCAGTTGATATGTCACTCATTATGGTGGCATGGCCCCGCTTGGTTACAGCGACCCGTCGCCGAATGGCCAGTATCACCATTCAAATCTGTAGCATGTGAACAGTTACCTGAAATAAAAAATAAAACACTTACCTGTACGACGTCTACTCCCGCTTCTATAATATACCAAATGGCGCTGAAGTTCTCCTCCTGGAATAAAATATTACGTATTATTTCGTATATTCTTAAATTTGTAAAATTAATACCAAGTAGCCCCCGCGTCATGTCTTCCCATATTAATGTATCAGAAATGTATCTTATTCGTGAAGTGCAAAAGTTATATTTTCAATCGCTTTTTTATGATTTAAAGAAAAACAATTTACCTTCTTCTCAATTTCGTAAACTGGATCCATTTATTGATGATAATGGACTTATAAGAGTAGGAGGAAGATTATCTAATAGTAACTTACCCTTTGAAGCTCAGCATCCTGCATTGTTACCTAAACACGATCATATTACTCATTTGATTATAGATTATTATCACCACGTGCACTGTCACACTGGTGCGTCATTATTAACTTCATTGTTACGCCAAAAATATTGGATTTTATCAGCTAGAAGTGTAATTAAACAAAGAGTTCACTCTTGTAACAAATGCTTTAAAGCTTCTCCATCTAGTAAGGCGCCAAAAATGGCAGATTTACCTTCGTACCGCGTGCGTGAAACGAAAGCTTTTGTGCATACCGGTGTGGATTACGCTGGACCTATAAGTATAACTCTATGTATGTAGGCGTCGCGGCCAAAGATCTCAAAAGGCATACATTTGTTTATTCATTTGTCTAGTAACAAAGGCTGTACACATTGAGTTAGCCACAGACCTATCGTCCGATATCTTTATTTCTGCTTTTAAACGCTTCATATCTCGACGCGGACCTGTTTCATATCTTTATTCCGATAATGGAACAAATTTTGTTGGAGCAAAGGCTCAACTTCAAACTTTAGTACTTAGCCATCGTATCGAATGGCATATGATCCCTCCCCGCGCACCTCACTTTGGAGGTGCGTGGGAATCAAATATCAAAAATATAAAGAATCATCTATTTCGTACTATCGGTTCTCAATTACTCACGTACGAAGAACTATTAACAGTATTAACGCAAATTGAGACAATTTTAAATTCAAGGCCTCTTTGTGTACTCACTGAGGAGCCATTTCCAGAACCACTAACTCCTGCGCATTTCATTATGGCATCTCCTCTTTCGTACTTGCCAATTGAACGCGTATCCGAAGTAACTCGAAGTATTAGACAACGTAAACAGCTACTTGATCACATGGTTAGAAGCTATTGGAAAAGGTGGCGTTTAGAATATCTTAATAATTTACAAGTGCGACAGAAGTGGCTTGTTAATAATGAGAATGTAAAACCCGGTACTGTAGTATTAGTGCATCAAGATGATGTACCTCCTTTACGTTGGCCCTTGGGCGTTATTACTGAAACATATCCTGGATCAGACGGCAAAGTACGTGTCGCGCTAGTAAAAACATGTAGTGGTTCGTACAAACGCCCCGTTGTAAAACTTTGTTCTTTACCGTCTCAATAACCCAACTTAACAAAAATTCCATAGTTAATAAACAACATATAAATATTAGTATAGTATCATTTAATTTCATTCCGTTATTTCTCTAACTCTTATTGAAAATACTACGTATTCTCAAGGCCGGGAGAATGTTCGCGCGTCTTCTAAATCCATAAAAAAAAAAAAAAAAAATAATAATAGGTTGGTAAGCCGCCACACTGCTTTTCCCGCCCCCCTTTCCCCGGCACAATATGGACAATTCATTATTCGCCGCCATCTAACAAGTGAAACAACCACCGCATGCATCAATTTTTAATTAATCAAGGAGCTCCTTAAATATTATAACAAACTGTATTTGTGTCGCGAGTGTGGTGTATTGTAATTGAAAACTTCAAGTGCTTCAAGTCGCCGACGCAGATCATCAATATTATAATTTGTGCAATTTGGGTGAGTTCCTTAATTTCCCTTTTCCTACGATCACTGCAGTGTGGCTAAAAAATTCATCAGGCCTAGTTATTGGGACGAGTTCCGTCTATGGTTGGTATGCATAGAACGGTCGGGGAGGTCACGTGACTTATGGTATGTTTTATCTCAGGAAGTGACCGCGCGGGGGAGGGGACGTATGACGATAATCTTGTCGTGAGTATGTAGGAGGAGAAGCTCGACGTGCAGCTGATGACGAATCACAACAGGGAGTACAGCTGTTATAAGGGGGACGGCCCCCGCCCGTGCCGGGAGGTGATGTACGCGGTGCACTATGCACGACAGCATTGCGATAATTTGTATTATTTCGATTCTGATGGTTAGGATAAACAGGATCTCGAGGATTGTTAAAACACAGTAAGGTGTGATGGGAGGATCGAGCACAGACAGCACACCTGTAATCACGTGTGCAATTGGCTATCAAATGTTTATCTAAACATCGATAGCACATGCCAGACGATTTAATAAAATAAGATCGGTCACGTGGGTTCATATCACGAAATTGAGGACATTCACGTAGATAATGGGAATCATTATTACACATATGGCACTTCTTATTGGAAACTGGTACCTGGGAAACGTAAGCCCTACGCGGGCGGTTAGATTGCTGGTTATGCGAGTATTTAGGTCTTCGTTCAAACGTACGGGAAGTTGGGGCAGAATCTACTAATGCTGCATCACCTACATTATCATGGTGGCGGTACTCATCCTCTAAAAAAGTGATGATCTGATCAAACTGGGGCAGTCGATCACTATCACCACCGTAACGCCGCTCAAAACGAGCCTTTAACTCCAGGGGCAACTTGTTAAGGCATATGTGCACTAGCATATACGACCAACTAGTCACAGGTAGCTCTAAGCGTTCCAAACAACGATAAGCTGTTAACAATGGGTTGAGAAACGAAGCACATAATCCATTCAATTTAGGTGGTATGTTAGGTAAGGTAAGGATCTGTGTTATATATGTATCCGCCAGTATTCGCGTATTATGATATCTCCGCTTTAACAAATCACGAGCGATAGGGTAATTCTCTGCTTCAATACGTAAATGTAATAGTAGATGTTTAGGCTCACCCGATAATGCACCAACAAGGTACTGTAATTTATGTATTAGTAGGGCTAAGGTCAAGCCGGGAATCGACAATTCTATCAAATTGGTCGAAGAAGCTCAAATAGGATCCGCTTTGGCCATTAAAGGTAGGAATAGGTAAGTCGGGTAGTTTATTTTTAATACACATTAGAGGGGAAGATATTTATTTATTTATTTATTTATTTATTTACGTCACACTAAGTGAGCTTTACAGTTTCCCAATATGCCCACTTAGGAAGATTGTATATATATACACACACTTATAAAACACATACTAGTTACTAATACATACACTAATTACACAAGAAAAAAATAAAATAAAAAATAATAACAATAATAATAATCTTACTTTTCCATACTACTTAAATAATCTACTGCCATCCTACGAAACTCCAGCAAATTACTAGTAAATATGTCCAGATCCGGAAAACGACTAACAACACCGTTGAGTAGACTCAATGCCAGAGAAATAGGAGCCTGTTTGGCCAGCTCCGTCCTTCTCCATGGAACATCAAACAAGTTTCGTCTTCGTGCTTGTACGTAATTATTGGGCGCTCTTATGGACACCGATGTTAATACCGCTTGGTTACATTTTTCACCTCTCATGACTTTGACTACATATTCCAATAATGCAATCTTCCGTCTTACTTCGAGTGTGTCATATCCCATCATCCCCAACAAAAACATAGTAGGATATATATTAGGGTATGTTACCCTATAACCATACTGCCTTTGATATATATATCGTATAAATTTCTTTTGGAGTTTCTCCACCATGAGTATGTATTTTGACTCATGAGGGTTCCATATAATTGCGTTGCTTTCTAATTTACTGCGTACGAAGACATTATATAGTATTTTGATACTCAGTATATTATCTAACTGGTTTGCCTGTCGTAATACAAACCCAAGGGTCCTGAACGCCTGAGTGCATATTGTAATAATATAACTTCGGAAAGTAAGATCATCACTCATCAAAACCCCCAAATCTCTTATAGACCTTACCCTATTTATCGGTGTATTACCTAACTGGTAATTATGCATATAGGTGTCCACAGTCCGACTAAAAGTTACTAGTGAACATTTGGCGTCATTAAACATCAAGCGGTTTGTTTTACACCACTCATAGATATTGTTTATATCTTTCTGAAGGAGCTCGCAATCAGAGAAATTATTAATTTTAAAAAATAATTTTAAGTCATCTGCAAACAACAGACAGGACGCCGTAGTGACTACCTCCGGCAAATCATTGATAAATATCAAAAATTCCAGGGGCCCTAAATTACTTCCCTGACTCACCCCGGAGTACGTGTAATATGGCTCAGAATAGCTTCCATTATACTGCACAAACTGCCTTCGATTGCGAAGGTAGTTGGAGAAGAATTTAATTAACAATGGAGAAAATCCGGCAGCTGAAAGTTTGTGAAGAAGTACGTCGTTGTCTACACTATCGAATGCTTTTTTTATGTCGAAATATGCTGCGTCAACCTGGCTGCTACAATCCACTGCATCCGTGACATATGTCCAAAAGGACAGTAAGTTGGTAGCCGTGGAACGGCCAGGCCGGAAACCATGTTGGCAGTCAGTAAGTCGGTTCTGTAGTTGCTTACTTATTCGAAAATGTAATATACTCTCGAATAATTTACCGAAGGCAGACAATACTGCCACTGGTCTAAAATCGCTTACGTCCGACTTAGAATTACCCTTAGGGATGGGAACCACGCGTGAAATTTTCCACACTTCCGGGTAAACAGATTTATTGAGGCACAAATTAAAAATATAACGCATAGGTTTTAAGAAAATCGACCTGCAGTCTTTTATGATGTAAGGAGGAATGCCGTCAGGAACGGCTGAACATTTTGGCTTGAGACGTCTGAATGCAAGCTCCACATCGTCAATATGAATACGTAAGCTCTCCGATCCTGCCGCCGCAATCGCTTCATCCGCATTCAATATAGGTGGATACTTTGCGTAAACAGATCGGAAGTACTCAGCTAATAATTGTGCTCCATCAGTATTAGATATGGGTTTTCCATTAGACAATAAAACTTCTGACTTTTTTACTTGACGTTTTGATGTTATATGGTTCCAAAAAGTCGATGGATCCCGTCTTAAGTCGCGTTCAATTTTTATTTTATAATGTTCGAAATCCTCCTTGATGTTCAATTTCACCAATGCCCTAAGCCTCATAAACTCTTGCCTATTGTCTACAGAACCGTTTTTTTTATAACGACAATGATGACAAGCCTTTAACTTAATGTTGCGTTTTGTACGATCAGAGTACCACACAGGATATACATATCGAGGTGGTTCTGATAAACGCGATTTAATCGGCACGCAATTATTTATACACTTATTAATAACTTCATACAAAAAAGACACGCCTGCATCGGGGTCACTTAATTTATATATCGGATCCCAGTTTATATTCTCCAAAGAATGATACAACTTGTAGAAGTCTGCCTTTTTGAAATTCCAACCGGTAAAAACATCAACATCCATATTCGAACCCATACAATTACTATGAACAAATGTGTCACTTACCTGTATGTTCAATGGTGGATGGTAATTATCTGGTGGTACCAACCAGTCGTCCTCTCTCCGCACCGAGACCTCACCCAACGATGCACTCACAAGTACCAAATCCAATATCCCGCCTGCACTATTACCCACACAGTTTATTTGCTGAAGATCACAGAATGACAATAAACATTCAAATCTAATACGTGTATTAACACTTGCAGAATTTAAGTTAAAATCCCCACATATTAAAAATTTATCGTATTTCGGTAACACACATTCTATTTGTTGAAATACCATTTCATACATTTCGTCCTTTGCATTGGGTGGAATGTATACACATAAAACTACTAATAATAAATTATTGTCATTATACAGTCCGCCGCAAACGAGTTCACAACCCGAGTCTGTTAGTGATGTCGTCACGTTGATTCTACGTAGTAGGTACCGTGGTCCGGCCGCGACGGCCACTCCGCCGCCTCGCCGCCCATCTGCACGATCCGCTCGCAATAACGTAAAACCAATTGGCACAACTTCAGAGTCGTGAATGCTCGGTGTTAACCAAGTTTCGGTGATCAGGAATACATCCGCTATCACTGCTACCATGGTTGACGAAATAGCATGCAGTTTGGTACGTAATCCTCGAACATTCTGGTAATAAAACGATAATAATCTTGTATTATTCTTTAATTTTGGAAATATTTTATATTTCCGCTTGTACCTTCCGTTTACTCTCTCGCCGTCGAAACCACTCATTGAACTCCGTGTTTGGAGGCCAATTTTCTGGAGACATGAAAAAGTCGAATTTGCTTTCTGGAACAGTGACAACAAATGATGTGTAATCCCTGTGTTTCAGTTCGAGTTTCTCCACCCTATATTCATTTAAATCCTGCATTTTATTTTTTTTATCCATATAGTTTTTGATATTATATTAATGGAAGCCGCTTAGGAGTACTCGACTCTGTAGGGGGATCATGGAACAATTCAGGCTGCAACTCACTAAACCTAAGCCGCAGTTCATCTACCATAGGCCGCATTGACTTAGATAAGGTTAGGGTATCTTTATACTCCTTCGTATCAATCACCGGGTCCAAACCGCCAAGGAGACAATAACACGGTTCATTAAATTTAGCATAGTTCTAATTCAGTTCAGAAAGCCGCACGATAAGCCTATCACGTGACGCAGCAAAGCATAAGCATCCGTAATCCAGTCACTGATCAATCGAACAGTACCCATTGACTGACGATACTCAACAGTCTCACTGAATAAACACGCTCTCACCGTATCTATAGTGTTCACTTATTTGTTATTTATGTCTTCTTGTATGTAAGTTGTTATCGACGTAATATCGGCTCGTTAGCCATAGCTCCACGTCTTTACTCCGCGGCGCTTGCGCAGGGAATCCCTTCCCTCTTGCGCACGGCGGTCCGTGTACGCTCGGCTCGAGACGATAGATAATAAACTGCTAGTGTTTCCACATACACTACATCTCTCTCCTTTTTAAGTTTATTTTCTTTTCAAGCATGAATCAATCCACTCTATTAGGTATTTGTTCCTTGGAGGCATGTGTGCTACGTTACAACGATGGTGGACTCATTTTGACACTATACTGCCACACATAAGCCGAATGCCTCTAGTGCGATTGGCCTTTCCAGCGTAACCAGCACCGTGATTTTCCTCCTCTTTTGAATATAAATTACATTTATATATTAACTCCAATTTACTCTGTGTTTCACATACTTCACCTTTCTTCTTTTATATTTGTTTTCATATAATCGTTATTCCACTTTGTTATTGTGTAATATTATGTAAGATTAGTATAAAGCACTTCTGAAAAAATGTTGTATGTGAAGTAAACTACGAGATAGCTTTATAAAAACTGCTTTATTTTCGATCCACCCACATAATTAGACATATTCAATAATATTCATGCAACATCTTTCCCTTAATAATAATAATATGTAATAATGTAATTATAGTATCAAACACGCATAATAATAAACATAGTATAAATATAAACAATATTTTCAACATGATATCTAACATATGTAGTTAAATTATGCTTCCAAGTGTGATTATCAACACATATATATTTTTACATTTTAACATGATTTAACTAAACAATTAACTAATCATATTTATACACTGTTAACATATTTATGAACTTCATCTTACTAATTACTTTTGTTATTTTTGTTTATTTTATTTGCTTAACATTTCTGTTTCTTTTTTTTTTTATTATTATTTTTTTTTATAACTATACTATATTACTTACATGTGTACAATACTTTACATTCATTGTACATTACATAAAATTATAGTTTATATATTATAGTTTACATATTATATTTTTACACCTTTGTTTTTACAATTAACAAGAATAATTTTAATTAATTACCATTTCTTAAAATTGTATAATATTATATGATATAATCACCTAGCTATTTCATAGATTAGGTGATTACCTAAGGTTTAGCCCTTTTATTTTTTCTTTAGCTAGTTTTGCAGCTGCCCTTTCCAGCCGTGGAGATGGAGAGGTTTGCACGTTTTTGCCATCAAGATCGTCACAGGAATTATACGCCTCTGAATTTTCGGAAGATTGATTGTCATAAGACCCGTCTTGATTATCGCCGTCCTCACTCGTCATCTGTTGCGATGACGCAGTTGGAGCCGAAACAGTGGACCTCGCGGCCGGCGCTGTCCACGCAGCCGGCCCGCCGCTCGCTCCGGCGGCGGCTCGGCCGCGGCCGTCGCCCGCCCCGGCGCGCCCGCGGCGGGGCGAGTGCCTGCGACTCGCGTCCCTCGTTCCGCGACGCATATCCGGTCGCCCTCTTCGAGTGCTGCTCACTGATGAACATTTTAGGGTTTCATTTTTTATCCCCTCGATCTGTTTCTCGCCGTCGTTAGACATTTCATTGGCTTGACAAATTTTTATTGCTTTTTCTAGTGTTAAGTCATCTGTGCGTAGCAACCGATCTCGTACTGGAATATCTATGATATCGCACACGATTCGATCCCGCAGTAAGCTATCCTCTAGTTGTTCAAACTCGCAGCGCTGGCTTAGTAGTTTGAGTGCAGTGACGTAATCGTCGATACTCTCACTGACCTCTTGACATCTTGTGAAGAATTTAAACCGCACCATAGTCGTATTCGTTTTTGTCCCAAAATGATTATCAAATTTTTCGATTACTTTTTCTATATTTTCTTTCTCATCCTCGGAATTAAACTTGAATGTAGTGTAAATATCATATCCCTCTGATCCCACTAAATTAATTAACAAACTAGCTTGTACATCACTGGCCTCTTTATGAACTCCTGATGCTTTCAAGAAAACTCGAAACTGACGTAACCACTTGCGCCACGTATCGGCCCGATTAGATGGACCTCCTTCCAAACACAATTCGGCCGGCGGTCGCGCGTGTTCCATTTTATAACTTGTTTTATAACTAATTGTGGACCTATTTAATTTAATTTCAATTTCCACAATTACCGTACAATTACAATTTAAATCTATTTATTACACACACCGCTGTCACCATGAAGTAAACTACGAGATAGCTTTATAAAAACTGCTTTATTTTCGCTCCACCCACATAATTAGACATATTCAATAATATTCATGCAACAGTATGTTTATGACCAGAATATTTCTATCATAGTAGTCACTACTTTATATTTTGTAGGTTTAAGGTAAATACTTATATTTTTTTCTATTCTATCTGTCTCATGCAATGTGTTATTTACATGTAGTATTTTTCTTTATCATGTACATTTGAAAACTGATTATCTAAAACATAATCCGGAATTTCTTCAAAACTCCCCACTATTTATCATTATCATTCCATAAAATATTGATGGGTCCTGTGGTGGTATACCAGAATATTATTATTATATCAAGAGTTGCATCAACAATTGCAAACGACTTTCCACTATATTCTGTTTACACATCTGATATCAGTCCATGTAGTATTAATATACCTAAGTTAGGTAAATACAAATATTATGCCTTTTCCCAATACCGCTTTCTGTTTCTACCCAATGGTTAGCTGGTAGAGAATGCCATATGGCATTAAGCTCGCCAATTGTACATTATTTTAAATAGTGCAATAAAGGATAAATAAATAAATAAATAAAATAATTGGGTATAACTATAACCATTCTTCATCGTACCAAAATTATCTCTCTTATCACCTGCATTAATTCAGTGCTAAAATATTAGGAAAGGTTGTCAGACCAGTCTTTGAGCGATCGACATATACCACATATATCACCACAGCGACTCTACGTACTCCAGCAATCGTCAATTATATTAGTTATAGAAATTATATTTTCGACCAAAATTAATTTGTGTCCTATGACTTTTGATTTATTATATTTTACTGAATCCGCTCTAACTCACTCCGATAATTAATATGCATTAAAACTGGCAATTTTTTATTACTTATATTCAACCGCAATTTAATGCAACATTCTATCAATTTACCTTTAATGAATAGGACACCATTCATCAATACACAATACAATGCTTGATGACCCCGCCAAAGACAATTTAACACAAACTGGACGTTAATACGCAATTTAATGCTTAACGACCCAGCCAACGCAATTTAATGCAACCTGTCCGCCAATACGCAATTAATGCTTGACGGCCCAGTCCAACGCAATTTAATGCAATCTGTCCATCAGTTCGCAATTTAATGCCTGATGGCCCAGCCAACGCAATTTAATGCAATCTGTCCATCAGTTCGCAATTTAATGCCTGATGGCCCAGCCAACGCAATTTAATGCAATCTGTCCATCAGTTCGCAATTTAATGCCTGATGGCCCAGCCAACGCAATTTAATGCAACCTGTCCGTCAATACGCAATTTAATGCTTGACGGCCCAGTCTACGTTACCTCTGTAGCTCCTTTTTTAGAATATCAATGCTATTGTCACTGTTCGAGCGCTATCGAACATGAGCTATTGACAGCCGCTAGGCCGGGGCACCTTTCACTTTGCCTTGCGCCTACGACGTCACCGCACGCGTACCTTATTAATTAGATAATGTTCCTTGTAATATTATAACTCCTCGTATTAAATATAATAACTTACAGTCCACTACTTATTTTATTTACGAGTCATCAACAAACTGGTCCATCAGACTGGCCTTAAGTAACCCGCAAGATTATACCAATACCATTGGAATTTCGTTAGAGTTTGAACTTGGGCATTGCAATAAGTGCTACGAGAATACGACGTGTCATCGCTTCTACGGCGCTTCGAAGTCGCATTATATAAGGAGAAGAATATATAATAATTATTCCCGAGGCCTTCAAACGACAGTGGTGTAGAAATTCAAGACAACATTACAAATTGATGCATCCTGCCTTCACTTCGAGAAACTTCTATACATATACTGAGGACAATTCTTGTGGATAAGGACAACATCTAGTGAGTCTGTTCCAATTATGTATTTCCTTTCTATATAATCTCCGCATACTTTCGTGCAATTAGTGCTTATTTTTCAATTATTATTTTTTTTTCCTTCTTTCACTGCTTCAAAATAAGTCAATTGTTCGCCAATACCTATATACATATTTAATATATCTAATATTTAAACGCATCTTGCTTACTTTTATATTATACATATTCGATTGTATTAAGCGTGCGTATAGATAATATCTCGCATCAATATTCGTAGGTACATTTGGCTAACGATTGCATTATTGCACCGCATGGACTTTGCACTACGCTGCAGCTGACCGTAACTTCACTCGCGGTCAAGGTCGTGCTTATCTATTCAATAGAAATTATTTCTTTTGCTCGTGTTACTACGCAGTTATTATAATTGAATAGCATCTTTACATATTTTATATACATAAATAACTTTTCATTTCTATATTTATTTTTCGATATTAATTTATAATCTTTTCGTTCTATTAAGTTAAAACTTATTTAGCAATGGCAAATAATGAAGATTTATTATGTAGAAAACGCAGTGCTATGAAAGCTAAATTAACTAATTTTAGTAATTTCATTACTGTTCTTCTCAGCTGTGAAACTATTTCGGACCTCCAACGCATTGAGTTGGAAGGCCGTCTAAGTAAATTCGATGCATTGTTTGGTGAATTCGATGAATTACAGTTGGAGATCGAAGTACTTGCGGATAACCCAGAGGGAGCGTATGCAGAGCGAACCAAGTTCGAGGAACGGTATCACTCATTGGCTGCGCAGGCGCGTTTACTACTTGGCACTGGCAATGCTGCCTGCGCCGGTGGTGACAGCGGGTCTGTAGCGGGCTCTTCGAATAAAAACACAGGTCAATCGTTCCAAAATGGCTTTATACGCATGCCGACCATCAATTTACCTCATTATGACGGTAGTTATAACTACTGGCTAGAGTATAGAGAGACATATTTATCGCTTATCCATAATAGTAGCGCGATAGATGACATTAGTAAATTCCATTACCTTCGTGCGTCATTAAAAGGAAGCGCAAAAGAAATAATTAAGAATATTGATTTCAAAGTAGACAATTATCAATTGGCGTGGAGTTTACTATGTGATCGGATAGATAGCATTAATAAAAATATTAGAGCGTTAAAAACATTAAACGAGCCCACGGATTCTTGGGATACGCTTATAGTGTATATGATGTCATGCAAATTAGATCCCATCACTAGTAGGAACTGGGAGGAGTATCGCAATACATTGGATACTGCACCCACTTTATCACAATTTTGTAAATTCATTAGCAACAAAGCAGATTTATTAGAAACATTAGAAAACAATAATCAAAATCATAAAATAATACATAAATTAGATAATAAACAAAAAAGCTTCATAGTTGCCACTAATAATTATAATAATCATAACAATAATCATAACTCAAACCAAATTTCTTACAATAAAACCCCATTAAAATGCCCCCTTTGTTTTAAACACCATCTATTATATACATGTGAATCTTTCAGAAATCTGTCTATAGAATCACGAGTTTGTAAAGCAAAGGAACTCAATGTGTGTATGAATTGTTTACGCACAGGTCATATCACATCAAGATGTAGATTATCACGCTGCAAATATTGCAAAGGAAAGCATAATACTCTCTTGGATGTAGATGACCAGACCATGTCTACGTCTATTAATAATTCTATGCCTAGTAGTAGTAGTAGTGTCGCCCTTCCTATTGACATTGCCGGTATTTCTTCTACTAATTGTCCAACAGGCAATGTCGCTTTATCTTGTGACACTATCATACAGAATACTACTTCTTCTATTTTACTGTCCACAGCTATGGTGAAGGTTGTGAGCGATGACGGTGAGAAGTTCGACGCCAGGATCCTACTCGATAATGGTAGCACAGCCAATTTTATTACGCAGACGCTTAGTAACAAGCTGAGATTGCCTCGGCGGAACATTAACTCCACAATAACAGGTATAAATAGCCAAACATCAAATAGTACACAATCTTGTAATCTTACTATTATATCACGAGATGACAATTTTAAAATTAATATTGACTGCTATATTCTGCCTGAAATTACAAAACTGTTACCTCCAACTTCAATTGACATTCGCAACATTCCTATACCTTCAAATTTACAGTTAGCCGACTCTTCTTTCTATTGTCTGTCAGCTATTGACATATTAGTTGGTGCTGAAGTATTTTGGGCGGTTCCCGATAGTGCATCTATTAAACTCGGTAAAAACCAACCTACATTATATGCATCTAAATTCGGTTGGATAGTTACCGGTCCTGTGATTGTTTCATCAAAGTCTTTCTCAACAAAACAATCGCATTATTGTAATCTACAAACTAATGAATTAAACTTAAATTTAAATAAATTCTGGGAGTTGGATTCGGTTTCTTTAAAATATAGTTTATCTCCAGAAGAACGAGCCTGTGAGGAAAGCTTTCGTACTAATACCACTCGAAACAAAGACGGTCGTTTTATGGTTACTTATCCATTGAAAAACAACTGTAACACGTTAGGTAATTCTTATGAAATGGCTAAACGTCGATTTCTTTCCTTAGAACGTCGTTTTCAACGTGATCCTAACTATAAAGAGAAATACGTTCAGTTTATGGCAGAGTACGAGCGCCTGGGACATATGACTGAGATTACTTCATCATTGAAACCGCATTCTAGTAGCGAGATTGAGTATTTTTTGCCGCATCACGGTGTGGTTAGGGAATCCAGTACTACAACTAAGCTCCGGGTAGTCTTCGATGCCTCTGCTGCTTCCACATCTGGAATATCATTCAATGATATTCAGATGGTGGGGCCTACTGTCCAGGATGATCTGTTCTCCATTTTACTACGTTTCCGTCAACACAAATATGTAATATCTGGCGACGTAGAAAAAATGTATAGAGCAATTGACATCACTTCCTCCCACCGTTCTTTACAACAGATAATTTTTAGATCGAATCCCAATGAACCCTTAAAAACATAAAGACTTAATACCCTAACTTATGGCACAGCTTCTGCCCCTTACTTAGCCACGAAATGTCTGGTTAGTTTATCGTCAGAATCAAGTAACGAAACCGTAAAGACTTCTATTGAACGTGACTTCTATGTCGACGATTATCTAAGCGGTGGTAATTCTATTTCTGAGGTGATCAAAATGAGTAAGGAAGTAATTTCTATTTTATCTTCTGCAAATTTTCATCTACGAAAATGGCAGTCTAATTCATTACAAATCTTAACTGAAATTTCAGGTATTACAGAGGCTTCAAACAGTCTAGATTTTTTTGAAAAGAGTACTATTTCATGTAAAACGCTAGGTTTGCGTTGGTTATGCGATTCAGATACGTTAGTACTTTCTATCTATATAGATACAAACAAACAAATTACAAAACGCAATATCTTGTCAATTATTAGTCAGATTTTTGATCCGTTAGGTCTAGTCAGTCCGTGTATAGTAGAAGCCAAAATAATTATGCAAAAGCTATGGCTTAGTAAATATGATTGGGATGACATTATATCTGACGAGTTAAAAGATCTCTGGCTTTCTTTAATAACTACCCTTCCCTGTATAAATAACTTAAAAATACCTATATGGGTATTATGTGACAATTATGTATGTAACGAAATACATGTTTTTACAGACGCGTCTGAGGCGGCATATGGTGCATGCATTTATATTCGTTCTACAGATAATATAGGATTAGTTAAAGTCCAACTTCTAGTGTCAAAAAGTCGAGTGGCACCGGTTAAGCCCACTACAATACCACGTCTTGAGCTCTGTGGCGCCCTCTTAGGAACAAGATTGTGTACTAAAGTGATGAGTTCTCTTACTTTACCTATTAGTCATTGTCGGTTCTGGTGCGATTCGACAATAGTGTTGAGTTGGTTATCTATGGCAGCTAATACATTAAAACCCTTTGTACGCAATCGTGTACATGAAATACAGGAAAGTACAGCAGGGCATACGTGGAGTTATGTTCCGTCCACGGATAATCCGGCGGATTTTGTTTCTCGCGGGCTGAAGGCTGACCTAATCAGCAACTGTTCTTTATGGTGGTCAGGGCCGGAGTTTTTATTGTTAAATAAAAATGATTGGCCAAAAATGTCCAATCAAACTGTGAAACAAGATCCACCTGATGTAGTGTCATCGCATCGCTTTTCATCACTCGACCTTACATCAAATCCTCATTCACATGTATTAATAAAATCACAATATAATAATCAGTCATTATTTAAAACACTAATTCATAAATTTTCAAATTTTCATCGTTTGCATAGAGTAGTTGCTTATATACTAAGATTTGCTAACAATTTAAAAAGTAAAAACAATAAGTTGCATGGTTTTCTTACTAGTAAAGAACTTACTGATTCATTACAGCTTATTACAATCCATGCCCAAAAGGATATGTTTCCAATAGAACTTAGTTTACTTTCATCAAAAAAATCATTACCACGTAAAAATAGACTTGCATCTCTAAGTCTATTCGTAGATAATAATGGTATTATTCGCATAGGCGGCAGACTAGACAATTCTCCCTACGACTATAATATAAAACATCCCATATTATTGTGTGCAAAACATCATTTCACTAAATTAATATTTATTAAATACCATAAAGAATTGTTACATGCTGGTCCCCAGCTACTTTTAGCTAATATTCGACATACATATTGGCCTCTAGGAGGCAGAAATCTTTCTAAATTAGTAGTCAGGAATTGCATAAAATGCTTCAAAAATAAATGTTTAACAATACAACCTATTATGGGACAGTTACCGACATCAAGAACAAAATTAGAGTTTCCATTTTTACATTGCAGTGTCGACTATGCTGGGCCAGTGTTTATAGCTGACCGGAAAGGGCGAGGTTGCAAGCTTATAAAGTCATACCTGTGTATTTTTGTGTGTTTTGCAGTCAAAGCCGTGCACATCGAGCTCGTTACAGACCTATCTAAAGAAGGGTATATGTCTGCTTTAAACCGTTTTGTGGCTCGTCGAGGTAAACCTCAAAGTATCTTGTCTGACAACGGTACTAACTTTGTCGGCGCCTGCAACGAGCTACAAACGTTTTTACAGAAATCTGATATTTCATACGAGGTCAGCCAACAAGGTATTGAGTTTGCATTCGCTCCTCCCTATTCACCACACTTCAATGGTATCGCTGAGGCAGCAGTCCGTTCCACCAAACATCATTTAAGGCGATTACTGCAAGTAGCTCATTTTACGTATGAGGAGATGGCAACATGTTTGACTCAAATTGAGGCAGTTTTAAACTCACGTCCATTAACCCCTATTTCCTCTGATCCTTTAGATTTAACAGCCCTAACTCCTTCACATTTTTTAATTGGACGACCACTAATGTCGGTTCCACATCCACAAGTAATTGACATCAAAATTGAGCGTCTGGAACGCTATCACAGGGTGCAGCACATCAAACAACATTTCTGGCAAAGATTTCACCTCGAGTATATTTCTCTACTCCAACAGAAAACCAAGTGGACGTCTTCAACTGGCCAGCTGTCTGCTGGAACATTCGTCCTAGTAAAGGATAGAGGACAACCGCCGCTACTGTGGCTCCTGGGGCGCATCACTAAAGTTTTCCCTGGCATCGACGGGGCCGCACGCGTGGCCGAACTGAAGACCAAGAAGGGAACAATTTTGAGGGCTTTCAACAACCTCTGCCCTCTTCCTGTTTCTTGAATACTTCAACCCGAGGAGGATGTTCGAGCGCTATCGAACATGAGCTATTGACAGCCGCTAGGCCGGGACACCTTTCACTTTGCCTTGCGCCTACGACGTCACCGCACGCGTACCTTATTAATTAGATAATGTTCCTTGTAATATTATAACTCCTCGTATTAAATATAATAACTTACAGTCCACTACTCATTTTATTTACGAGTCATCAACAGTCACCGTCATTATAACTCCATTGAACTTCTTAATTCATCCTCTTTAAGTATTGGTTATTAGTATTATGCTCATTGTTTTTCTTATATATTATATAAGAAAAACAATGAGCAATATATATATTGATAATTTCTTTAAGGTCATCTGAGCCAATAGTCACTGGTACGTGATGATGCGGCTCGAATGCTCAGATGGTCGGTGAGGTTGTCTTCAGCAGATTACAAGGTTGCAGAAATGATAAATTTGGTGGAGTGAACAAAATGTACGTTCGATCGATCGGTTGATATTTTAAGTCTGTTACATTACGTTGCGTATTTGAATTGGATGGGTGTGCGCTCCAATCAGAACGCTCCTTTTGTGTTGCGTTTTGTTGCTGCTTGGTACGCGACAGTCACTTTATAAGCAAATCACGAACTCCTGCAAAACACCAAATTTTATAATTATAGCACAATTAAACGCCACTCTTATCCATTTAATTTTCACAATATATACATTTATGACTACTAATATTAAACATATTTCAGATTTATTTACTCCACAAGAATGTCCAGTAAATAATTCTAATCTAAAGTAAAACGTCTCCTTAAAGGAGCATATAAGCTTAAACCCAGTAAGCCCAAGTATTCTCATACCTGGAACCCACAGATTGTGCTAGACTATATATCAGTATGGTACCCACATACTGATATTGATTTATGTAATTTTACAAAAAAATTAGTTACACTATTGGCTTTATGTACAGGACAGAGAGTTCAGACATTATCATTAATAAGCTTAGATAACATTCAAACTCTACATAATGGTGTTAGAATAAATATAACGGATATTATAAAAACGTCGGCCCCAGGCCGAGAACAGCCAATATTATTCTTACCATTTTTTAAAGAGAATTTAAAAATTTGTCCAGCCACAGCGGTCTTAGATTACGTAGCGTATACTAAAAATCTACGACGTTGTAATGATCAACGTCTAATATTAACGACCAAAAGACCTTATAGAGCTGCCACCTCGCAAACTATTAGTAGATGGATAAAGTCAGTGTTGTCAGATAGTGGGGTTGATGTATCTCTATTTACTGCACACAGTACGCGTCGTGCGTCCACATCCACGGCCAGTGCAGCCGGTGTAAACATCGACACGATACGCAGGGCCGCGGGATGGACAAACACACATACATTTGTTAAATTTTATAAATTAGATATTATGAACACAAATGATGGCGAGTTTGCTAGATCGGTTTGTAATCAGTTATGATCATTTATCTCACTAATAACTATTAGAAATAATATAATTATGTTTATTTAAAATATTCGGATACAATATTATTATATATACATAATAATGTACCTTATGTCTATAATGATTAATAATTAAAAAATCACGAGGTAAATTATTTGTGTTTTTTTTTATTTCCATCTCACTCAATATTCTTATTTATTCTTGCAAAAATATTATTCTCTGAAAATCTACCTAGTTATTATATCTGAAGAATGAAGCGACGAAATATAATATAAGATCAAACGAACTTCTAGAAGTGAAGTTCGATCATTATTATATGAGTCGCTTCATTCGAAGATATAAAGGCCCTCCTCTCCCAACCCTTTTTTTTGCAAGATTAAGGAAATAGTAATAAGATCTCTAAACGGAATGAAGAACGTTAGTGCTACAGAGAATAAAGAAGGTATCGTAGGGTAGACAAAAAAAAGGGTTGGGAGAGGAGGGCCTTTATATCTTAGAATGAAGCGACTCATATAATAATGATCGAACTTCACTTCTAGAAGTTCGTTTGATCTTATATTATAGCACAATTAAACGCCACTCTTATCCATTTAATTTTCACAGTATATACATTTATGACTACTAATATTAAACATATTTCAGATTTATTTACTCCACAAGAATGTCCGGTAAATAATTCTAATCTAAAGTATAGGAATACTAATAGTATCCTCAGAACTATTTTTTTTTTCCAATAATGTATCGTTAGTAATTGTTACTATCATGCATCATGGTTTACATTATTATCTAGTAATAATAATAATAATAATTGTGCAGCCATAATATAACGCACCTCATTCACAATAATATACCTCGTATATAACGACTTCCTTGATTTAACTAATTCTTTGTAATCCCTTGGATTTTCCATAAGAATCGATGTAAAATATACCTTTACATTGCGACATTTTTTTTTTTTTTTGGAAAAACACCTCTTTCTAAGGAATTTTCTTAACCCAAAACCTTTATATAATGTTCCCACCAATGGTATGACTCTAACTCTACTTATCTCTTATCTCATAAAATGTGATTCATGTCAGGACATGTTTCGACGTACTTTTGTTCGTAGAACAATAATTGTTGTTCGATGGAAAGTAATGTAAAGTTTTGTAAACACTGCTGCTCGTCACTATTGTTAAAGATTCAAGTTGAAATGGCTTAGACAGGTTTTTTACCTTTTTATAACGAAGTTTAGACCAACGTACCTTCAACTACTTGATATACTATATATATATATTTTTTTCTATTTGTTTTATCGAGGTTGCACTGTAGTACGTATGTAAAAGTTAAAACACGCTAATTTGTCTAAGCTACCCTGCAATGCGGCCAAAGTATTTAGAGAGCGACCAACACCAGTACTATTACGATAAACAAATACATGTATATATTTTACAACTACTACAATGAAACAGGTATCATTTCCTATTAGCTATCTCAAAACTCAAAACCACATTAATACACTTATTTCGCGTATCGCGACACTACACAACTCCAGCCGCAACTGGATTAACTGTCAATTAAATTTGACTCCCCATCGCTCCAACATCCCCGTCACATTCATATAAAACAGCTGTCAGCGCTGTCTGCATGTGATCACAAAACAAATTCTAACTCCATTCCACAGCTACTAAATGCGGTACATTAATGCAATTATGGCTATTATTCCTATTATTTATTCAAGCTTCTTTAAATAAAGAATATTCATATTCTATTCCATGTTCCCGAAACTTCAAAGAATATAAAAACATTTTTTTTTCCACTCTAATAACCCCTTCACTCATCCGCATAATGCATTAGGCGAGTAGGTACAATAATTCAGAACTTAATAGTAGTTCTATTTCATGTAACCATTATTGTGCAATTTCTAATTTACTGGTATTTTTAAATTAGAGAGAATCTTAAATATGATTCCATAAAGACATACTCACCACCACTGTACTATACTATAGCTTATTATTAAAAGTTAATCACTGTCATTGCTGTAAAAATAATAGAATAATTCTATATACATAATTAGGTATCCTTTTTCTCGTTCTAGTGTTACTGACTATAGAAACCACACACCGCATACAGAAACAGCAGCCCTGTACCTTACATCCGGCCATAACTAGCGACACACTTCCTCGCAATATAATAGTCGGCATCTCAACCTTTTGACTACGTTGTTTTTTGTTTTTCTTCAACAAATTCATTAGACACTAAATTCACCAAACCAAAAGATTGCCTTCTAGGTCGTAAGTGTAGATGCGCGCTTCATTTTAACACAAAGCACAAATTGTTAAATATATGCCAGACAAGTAGATAGGCACCTTGCACTACAAAACATGTATAGTATACCCCAACATAATATATCAAACTAAGAATTAATCTACATTTAAAACCTTCCTATGCAAAACAATTGCAATTCCCACTGACATCCATTGGAATGCTCACTAATAATTATAATTTATAAATTATATAATCCAAAAGCCAAATCCAATCCAAATAAAAACATTTTAACCACACTACTTCGCGGCTCTGCTCGAATACCAGAAATGTATGGGACACTGTTACCCAGATACTTCAACACTTGCAATCAATTAAGGCAAATATAAATATTGTCCACCAAGCACTGCTCAAACCGTGTGTGTCACCCCACCTTAGATTTTACTATTGTTGTTTTGTATATAATACCCAACATCAGTACTATAATGCGGGTACAATTGTCAGCTCACCATCATTTGTAATAATATCGTATCACCCGACAACATCGTAATATTATCCCGTACAAAATGTAATATTAGGTTATCATGTGATCATTACAGTTAGAAAGAGGAACTTTAGACCACTTCCATTTGCAGCAATACCCTAAAAGAAAATAGTGACATTTGAACACTAGTCACCACATCTGTATAAATACAATAAGGCGGCCCTATTGCCAAAAGTAATTAAAGTGCATCGACACCTAGAAAAGATAAAGCAAAACAAACGTGTCGTCCGCACAGTGCTCTATTTTACTTCATACCCACAGGTCTATTGCATCACATAATATGATGTCCCACTAAACATCTCACCGTCACCGTCCCCTCATGAAACGAACATGCAGCGGCAACTACAATCATTACCGGTTTTTTTTTTTTTATTATTTTGACACAGAAATACGGAAGGGGAAATGGGATTGTTAAAATAATCCCACTGCTAACAATGTATCACGCCAGAGGGACCTCCACGCGGTTCCCCCCAGAAACAATCGCGACAAATTAACACGAACCCACCACGACGGGCCAACCGATCCTATCCCCCCCCGCTCATTCTACCATACTCCATCAGTGCCACGCCAGCGCAGGCAGTACACCATTATCACACATTAAAAATAATAAATCACGGATATACGTAAACATATTACTACAATGATTATTAATACGACTATTCCTACCAGCTAGAGACACTATAGGTATAGCAAGTACAATTTATAATTAGGTACCTACTTACTTGGCGCAAATCGATCGTAAACCGATGTTACCCAGCTATTGTTTTTTCTGTATAGGTCTATATAATTCGCTCCCCGTGCGGCCCCACCATAATCCTTCTAAATTTGTAATTACTCCGTACCCGTAGGTATATGTATATCTTATTAAATGATTTTGTACTTATCTTTATTTGGCTCAAAATCACCAAGGTGGCAAATTCCAAGTTCTGTTTTATGATGAATTTACCTAGCAGCTATTACTTTGATGATCAGCCTAAATGATCCATAAACTTATGTTTAAACAATATTTACGTTGGCAGAGCATGGAATTGATTACAACTCTTGTAATTTTATTTTTAAAGAGACCTATCGCTGAAAAAAATCATTACAGGAACGTTTTTGTAAGGTTTATAATAATATTAAAATATAACATAAGTATTTATTTTTTTCCTTATTCAATAGCGGATATATGTTACCTATACATAGAAATTAAAGAAATCTAATGAAATTGCCAATAAAGACGTTAGAAAGCAAAATATTGTGCAAATGGGTGATATTATGACTATTTTTTAGTCTAAATTATCTAAATATGAGAAATAGATGTGTCTTGTATATTAATTAACATGCTCTAGGTATGAGAAGTTTGTCATATTTTAATATTATTAGAGTTTTTTTAAAATATCTAAAATAATCATGTATTATCTGCGAGTTTGGTGATGTTCCCGGAAGGGATGAGGTGTTCACGGAATGATGCGTGTGACGTCCTTAAATGACGATATAGATACAATTTAGGGTTAAAAATCATGAGCAATGTTTTTGGAACATCGTACTTATTTATTCATTTTTGCATAAGGTTCCTAATTATCAAAAACCGTAACTTAAAACACTTTACAGTCTTTTAATAACCTGTACACAGCTGATTAGAAAGTTTTAATAATCATATTAAACTTTTATTACAATGGCAATAATCTTTTATTCCAATGTAAATAAATCAAACCATCTAAACATTATACTTATTATTTTTTAGTCATTATATACACGAATTTTGATATCGGTCTTCAGAATCAATGTACTGGTTCTTTCTTTGGCATAAAAGTCTTAGCCATACGAATCAGTTTATATTTCTTTGCTATCGCTAACACATTTTTGGAAGACTTCCCTCTCTTTGGATTTTTTTCATAAAATACAGGCCTTTTCTTTTAATTGCGCTGTCAGTACTTCGTTGAATAAGAGATTTTTGCGCACTTTAGGTGGTTCTATGACATTTTAAATCAATGCGTCAACTTTGCTGTTAGGAGTCGATGTTGAACTATTTCCTGTTCTTTTTTTTCTTTTCTTCTTAGTCTTTTCTTTAAAGTTTTATATTTACATTTTATGTTAGGAATTGTTTTCTCTTGTTGTTTTATTTTATGCTTTGGCTCTATCCTTCTGAACAATTTTTCTTTCCGTTGTTTTCTCCCTAAAAACCGTTCTGCATTTAATTCATCATTCGAATCTGGCAAAGTATTGTATACTATACCTGATATTGCCTTCCTTTCTTCCCTGTATTTTTCTAATGCCCCTTTCCCAATTTTTTATTTTGCTTTACTCTCTCATTGATTTCATCAATGTTTTTAACTTTCTCTACAGCTTTTTTTCTAAAAATAGGCTCTATCCTTAGCCCTTTTTATTTCTCTCTCTTTCACCATCATCTTATCTAAAAAAATTTTTTTCCTGGCATTGGATTCTCCCATTGTCGCAAGTAAACCGAACTATTCTTATTAACTTGCTATTTCGGACGTTTCTTTATTTTTTTCAGCCATATGAGACTCCATATTGCTAAATAACATTAAACATATATTAAACAATATGTTAGCACAACATACACTGAATTGATTAACCGTTAGTAATAATAACAGGGTGCGTTTATTTAAAAAGTCATTTCGGGAACGTCATCATCATTTCGAGAACCCTCCATCAACTTCGGAAACGGTCCCGAAATGACCGTTCCCGAAATGACTTTTTTAAATAAGCGTGCCTTTTTTAGATCGCAGTAATCTTTGACATCATGTTTGGTTTTATTATTGTAAAATATTTGAGATTACTATTTGCTATAAAGTACTACAAAACTTATATTTCAATTTCCCAAGTTTAGAAACGCATTCCCGGTATGATGACGTATTGATGTACGCTCTATAAATATTGAATTGAAAGATGCTTACCTCTTATTTTCAATTGTTTTGGCAAAAACGAAAAACGACAACCGTTTGTTTACATCGTTCACATCACTATACCATAGAAAACTAAGGGTTGCGATAAAAAACAAAATTTTTATTGAGAATCAAAATTGCGTTCACTGAAATGATGCTTACACTGCGGGACACAATATATTGACTTGATTTTATTTAATTTCGTTTCTTTCTTTAGTAATAACAATAATTAATTGATTTATGATAAAATTGTAGGCCATTGAGTAAGAAAAACATTTAAAACTTATTTTATTTTATTAATATTTTCAACGTTAGTTTTTGAAGATTGGTACTTGGGACGCGTTCCCGAAATGATTTTTGAAGTTATTTTTTTAAATATTAATAAATGTGCTTTACTTTTTCAGTAAAAAATATTAGGTACAGTTAATATGAACATAGTTAAGTAATATTTACAATATCAATTTGTTTAAAAACACCAAATTTAGACTTTTATTTGCTGATAAAGCTAATTCTCCACCTTGGTGATTTTGAGCCATTTATATCCATTTTGCCTCGTCGCCACATATAGTGTTCACTTATTTGTTATTTATGTCTTCTTGTATGTAAGTTGTTATCGACGTAATATCGGCTCGTTAGCCTTAGCTTCACGTCTTTACTCCGCGGCGCTTGCACAGGGAATCCCTTCCCTCTTGCGCACGGCGGTCCGTGTACGCTCGGCTCGAGACGATAGATAATAAACTGCTAGTGTTTCCACATACACTACAGTATCATTAGGATTCGACATCTTTATTTTAATTATTAATTACCACAAACAAAAGAAATATTTAATAAAATATAAGGATATAACTCACGAGTATTTTTTATAAAGGCCAAATAAAATATAATAATAAAAATTATTATTATATTATCACTAATCAACTAGATTTTCAACCAAATCAAGAATGTACCTAAATATTACTTAATACAGAGTGAGCATACAAAGTACCATAAACACAATATTCTCGCATACAGAAAACCAGTTTAAAATCATAACAAGTGGTTATCTTCACTGAATAGAGATGTTACAATAAAAGAAGGTAGGTGCGAAACAATTCTAACGGGCCGCTTTATATTGACAAATTAGTAGGTAGTACGATGTAACCGTGAGATAATTCACTCAATTTATATCAATACATTACGCTAATATGCAATGATATATTTATAACTTTTATTAAAAAGGTATTAATTATTAATAAACACCTACTCAACAAAATACTAGGTTTATATATGCAAATAGTACTTTTAATTTACGATGTTAAACACGATCACAAGTTATAGGTAAAGGTCAAGACGAGTAATGTAATAGTATTAATTTAATTTAAGGCAAACTAAGCACAGATTTATTTGGAATAAACAATTAATAGGGTGTTCCGGGTACGGAACAGGTCAGATCAAATGTAATCAGAGGTTTCCAAACCACGCTCTGCTACCAAAATGTTTGGGGAATTTACTCTCTGTAGGGGGATTTAGTATGTCTGGCGTACCTGTGTGGTTCTGCGGATTTCTTGGGCTTCAGGGTCTCGAAGATATCTTCGCTAGCTTTCCAGTTTCACAGTAGGTTTAACACAGTTCTAATTTATTTTAATTCACAACATAATGCGCGCGCGCGTCAAAGCCGCTGTACGGTCAGTTCAGTGCTGGAGGTAAGGGAGGGGGAGAGAAACTGATGAACGGACTCTAATATAATAATCTGTGCTTACGATGGTACAGGGTAGATTTTGAACACTCCATACATAGTAACGGTGGAGGCAGGGGGAGCACCGTACACCGCACCCCGCGCACACAAACAAATTCGAATAAATTAAATTCATAAGATTGTTTATATATTTCGACTGCCTCGGTGGTCTAGCGGTTTGGCATACCGCTTTACTTCCGAAAGTCGCGGGTTCCATTTCTTGCACGGTGCAAACATTTGTACTCATCGGTCATCGATTGTTTTCATCGGTCTGGGTGTTTTATATGTATATTATATATGTATTTACAAAATAAAAATATCTATTTATATCAGTTCAGTATCAGTCTGTGTTAATTGTCCAGGGCTATTTATTATATTTTTATAAATGGTTATCTTTTTCCATCGCACCGCTCGCTATCGACAGTGAATTCATAGAAATGTCACTCTAAAAACAAAAATAGTTTTGTATTTCAAATACTAAATGCAAAATAGGTATTTTCAAAATACTTTTTCAAAATAAAGTGCCTTTTGAATTTTTGTCCAAACCTCAGATATTTTATTTATTTTACATAGGTATATCAATCATTACATAGTGTAGTATAAAACAAAGTCGCTGTCGCATCTAACAGTACATAAATAAAGAAAGAAGACTTTTTGGCTCTGATACCGTAACGGTCTATCAATTATGAATTTATTATACCTAATCTAGATATTTTATATTCGCAATGCTACATACTTTGTAATATCCGCCTCCATTCATTGTAATGGTAGAGGGACTAAATAGATGAATAAGACTGAATAAGCAGTCGCTCCACTCATTTAGTCAGTTCAGTCGTGGTCAAGTTAAGAATTTATACGAATATACGGTCAACGAAAACGTTGGAACCAAAAATGCATTGTGTTTTCTTTTGCGACACCACCGCCATACACATCATTAATCCTTCGAGCTGTTTCTGCAGCACTAGTGCCATGGCGGAACTCGTACTCGTACTTGTAAATGACGCGATATTTTAAGTTTTCCATTTTGTAAGAAAAAACCAAGCAACAGAAAAAACCAAGCAATGTGTATTACGGTTTTCGAAAAACAAATGCATGAGTGAATAGCTGTATAAATTGAAATTGGAATTCCTAACCAAAGAGGAGTTATTTAAGATCAAAGTGGCCAGTACGACAAAACGCTAATTTCATATTTAAGAACCTAATATATTTCAGTATTTAAATAAAATTTTACTTATTCATAATATGTATAATGTTTTTAAATATACTCAATCAAAGTTTTATAATTAATTTTATAGTTAAATTTTATATTTAATATTTAACAAATAATGCAGTGGTTTTACTCTCAAATGAAACCACTGAGTTTTTTGACGTTATTGGAACCAAATAATATGAGAAAACGTACGTAAATGTAAATTTCTCGACAACCCGAGAAGACCCGAGAAATTAACCTCGAGAAATCATGAACCCTAGTACCTGCTTACTTGGCTCTAAATCTAAATAAAATCTAAATCGATCGTAAACCGATGTTACCCAGCTATTGTTTTTTTCTGTATAGGTCTATATAATTCGCTCCCCGTGCGGCCCCACCATAATCCTCCTAAATTTGTAATTACTCCGAACCCGTAGGTATATGTATATCTTTTTAAATGATTTTGTACTTATCTTTATTTATATCCATTTTGCCTCGTCGCCACATATACTGTTCACTTATTTGTTATTTATGTCTTCTTGTATGTAAGTTGTAGTATGTAGGTAGATAGGTTAGTAATAAGTTTAGGGTAAGCAACACTTCATGTAACGGTCAGTTGTATAATAAACGAGCTCAAACACTCCCGTGTTATTATTTAACAGTGGCGACGAGGATAAAAATTGAGAATTATAATGTCGATAGGAAAATTAAGTGAATTCAATTTAGACGACGGAAATTGGAGATCGTATTGTGAACGTTTGGACATGTATTTTGTCGTGAACAATATAAAACCGGAGTTACAATTACCAACGTTAATATCAGTGATTGGTGACGCGGCATACGACTTAATGGTAAATTTGTGCAGCCCTCAGAAGCCGGCCAGCTTAAAATATGACGAAGTGATCTCAATTATGCAGAAACATTTACAACCGGTTCCGTCATTATTATGTGAACGATTTAAGTTTCGGCAATACCGACAGAGTAACGGTCAATCGATTGCACAATATGTCGAACAATTAAAAAAGTTGTCTAGATTCTGTGAATTCGGGACATATTTAGATGAAAATATGCGAGACCAATTTGTATGTGGAATACGGAGTGACGGGATAAGGCAAAGATTATTTACGGAGGACAAGGTCACCTTTAAAATGGCGGTGTCGTTGGCGTTATCTTTGGAGGCAGCGGAGCGGAACGCACAAGCGGTAGACAACGTGGCACCATTGGAGAATTTTAATTATAATGGAAAACGGGAGTGCAGTTCAATGAACTATCATAAAAATGTTTCATGTGAAGCATGTGGGGACACGCGGCATTGTACGAATCAGTGTCGTTTTAGAGATTACACATGTAGCCGTTGTAAAAATGTGGGCCATTTGCGACGGGTGTGTACACGAGGGTTCGTGGAAAAGGAGGGGATGAAGTATGAACCCGGTCTCGACGTCGCATCGACGCGAGGACGCCGCGGAGGGAGCAACCGGCCATGGACATCGGGCCCGGCGCCGCGGCCGGCGGCACAGGCGGCACCCGTGGCACCGTCAGCGGCGGCGGGGCGCCGGCAACCCAACGGGAGGCCACCACGCGGTCACGCCGCGGCGCACTTCCTCGGGGAGGCGAGGGACGCGGAAGAAGCAGACCTCATAGAGGAAGACATCACGGAAGAGCCAATATTTCAAATGTCACTAGCAAAGTATAAGCCGGTCAGTTTACCTATTTTTATTAATAATCAAATTATATTAATGGAAGTCGATACGGGTTCGGCATTGTCATGTATAGGAGAAGAAGTATATGAAGGTAAATTTAAAAATATTCCTTTAGAGCCGTGTAATCTAATAATTAAATTTTATGATGGTAGTAAAATAACCCCACGGGGTTTAATAAGAGTGCGAGTAAAACATAAAAATATTGTAAAAATGTTAGACTGGTATGTTATCCATAACGGTACCACTAATCTGATCGGTCGGCAATGGCTGGCAGAATTAGAAATGACAATACCGAAATTATCTGTGCATAACATGGAACAGGCGGATAATAATACTTTTAATAAAAATATATTTATAAAAAATGTTTATTGCAGATATAACGAATTGTTTGAAAACAAGCTGGGTTGATTCACGGGGGAGCGAGCGCGGCTACGAGTGCGGCTGAATGCGGAGCCGGTGTTCTGTCGCGCGCGGCCGCTGCCATACGCGTTGCGCGAGCGGGTGGATGGCGAACTCGACGCCATGCTGCGCACCGGCGTCATTGAGCCGGTGGAGCACGCCGACTGGGCCACGCCGTTGGTAATTGTACATAAAGCGGACGGATCGTTGCGCCTGTGCGCAGATTACAAAACCACTCTTAATAGCGTCTTGTTGGTTGATAAATATCCTGTTCCAAAAATAGAGGATTTGTTTACGGAGTTAAATGGCTGTAAATAATTTACAAAAATTGACTTAGCACAGGCGTACACACAAATTTTGCTCGAGGATCACGAGGATAATAGTGAAAGTGATTCTACGGCTTTAGCAGTTATAAACACACATCGAGGATTATTTAAATATAAACGTTTAGCGTATGGCTTATCTTCGAGTCCAGGTATTTTCCAAAGAATCATGAATAATCTATTAGGAAAAATATCTGGGGTTTCTATTTTCTTAGATGACATTTTAATAGCTTCAAAAAACGTTACGGATCATATTAAATCTATCAAAGAAGTTTTAAGCGCACTGAACGATCACGGTTTAAAAATAAAAAAGGATAAATGTAATTTTTTTGTGGAGGAAGTTAAGTATTTAGGTTTTGTGATAAATAAAAATGGAATTAAAGTTGATCCTTCAAAATTAGAACCCATCATAAACATGACACCCCCCACGAAAGTAACGGAATTAAAGTCATTTTTGGGTATGATAAATTTTTATGGTAAATTTATAAAAGATTTAAGTAGTCACTTAGCACCTTTATATGAATTACTTCAAAAAGGCACTAAGTGGTTTTGGGGATATCATCAGAATCGAGCGTTTACGAGAATTAAACAGCTTCTGAGTAGCGCAGAGGTTTTAGATCATTTCGACATGGACCGGGAGACCGTGTTGACATGTGACGCGAGCGCGCACGGCCTCGGCGCCGTGCTGGCGCAGCGTGCGGGCGCGGGCGGCCGCGGCGCCGGCCACGAGCGGGTGGTCGCGTACGCCTCGCGAGCGCTCACGGCGGCCGAACGTAATTACAGCCAGATACATAAAGAGGCGTTAGCGATCATTTTTGCCGTTAAGAAGTTTCACCCGTACTTGTACGGAAGGAAATTTGTCCTTAAAACGGATCATAAACCGCTCGTGAGCATATTCGGTCCTAATTTTGGTATACCCAGTATGACGGCCAGTCGTCTACAGCGCTGGGCGATGATTCTCTCTGCATATGATTTTGACATCGAATATATCGAAACGAATAATAACACGGCGGACGCGTTATCACGATTAATTGCTAGGCATAAAGAAACCGGTAATATGAAGCAACACAACCAACTAGAGCAGACTTATTTACACTTTGCTAGCGAAGCGTTATTATTAAATAATGATCAAGTGATAACAGAAACGGGAAAAGATCCCTTATTATGTCGTGTACTGAGATATATTAGGGATGGATGGCCCAGTGAAGTTGAAATCAAAGAATTAAAACCTTACCTAAATAGGAAATCAGAATAATAAGTAGAAATGGGTTGTGTTATGTGGGGACACCGCGTGGTCATCCCGCGAGCCTGTCAAAATAGAGTATTACAGGAACTTCATGAAACGCATATGGGTATAGTTAAAACTAAAAGCTTAGCGCGTAATTATTTTTTTTTATTTATTTATTTATTTAATTCAGGCTACATGGCCCATATTATAAATACCTTATAGACTAACATACATAAGAAATAATAATCAAATATGTAAAATAAAATTGTCTCTATGGTCACGGCACTGACGACGGCAATCTGCCACGGTAGCGCCGATAGACCACCCCCTTCGGCCAGTAGTCTTCCTTCATGAAGGTGGGCAGCATATTGGTGGGGACCAGGGCCACGAACGCTTTGAAGCTCGCGTTGTGGCTCGATTCCAACTGCGTCACCCTCAATGTCAGGTTGCTTTTAGTCCGGATGTAGTCAACAATGTCCTGTTCCTTGGTAGCATAGTGTTATGTATGGTGGCCGGGGATAGACGAGGCAATTGAAAGACAGTGCCAGCTATGTACGGTGTGCCCGGCAGTAGCCAACATGCCACCCGCACATTCACCATGTTTGTGGTCATGGCCAGAATGTGCATGGTCAAGAATTCATTTAGACTTTTTAGGACCTATAGCGGGGATGAAGTTTTTAATTATAGTTGATGCCACCTCGAAGTGGATAGAATGCTTGAAAATGGTTAATACTAATGCAAAATCTGTAATAAAAAAAATACGGGATGTATTCGCAAGATTTGGTCTACCAAAGCAAATTGTTAGTGATAATGGTCCTCCATTTTCCAGCTCTGAGTTTAAAGATTTTTATAGTAAAAATGGAATCGATCAAATATTTTCGGCACCTTATCATCATCGCAGCCCGGAAGACGTCCACTGCTGGACATAGGCCTCACCCAAAGATCTCCACGAGGATTGGTTCTGCGCTGCTCGTATCCAATGCCTTCCAGCGATCTTGACCAGATCGTCGGTCCACCTTGCTGGAGGCCTTCCCACGCTGCGTCTTCCGGTCCGTGGTCGCCACTCGAGGACTTTACTGCCCCAACGGCCATCTGTCCTACGAGCTATGTGCCCTGCCCATTGCCACTTCAAAGTCGCAATTCTTCGGGCTATGTCGGTCACTCTGGTTCTTCTGCGGATCTCCTCATTTCTGATTCGATCACGCAGAGTAACTCCGAGCATAGCCCTCTCCATTGCCCTCTGAGTGATTCTGAGCTTGTTGATGGGGCCCATAGTTAGCGACCACGTCTCTGTTCCGTAAGTCATCACTGGCAACACACATTGGTCGTAAACCTTCGTCTTGAGACACTGCGGAAATTTGGACGAAAAGATATATCGGAGCTTCCCGAACGCTGCCCATCCGAGTTGGATTCGACGATTGACCTCTTTCTCGAAATTGGATCTACCTAGCTGGATAGTTTGCCCTAAGTATACGTAGTGATCGACAATTTCGAGTGTAGAATCACCGATTTTTACGGGAGCAGGTACGACATGGACGTTTGACATAATTTTCATCTTGTCCATGTTCATTTTAAGACCTACTCCTTGTGAGACTCTACTGAGGTCTTCGAGCATTTTGCTAAGGTCTTCCAGGGTCTCAGCCATGACCACGATATCGGCGGCAAATCGAAGGTGATTGATGTACTCGCCGTTAATGTTGATGCCCAGCCCGCTCCAGTCCAGAAGCTTGAAGACATCTTCCAACGCAGCGGTAAACAGCTTTGGCGATATGACATCGCCTTGTCTGACACCTCGCTGCAGTTGGATAGGCTTCGAATTCTGGTCGTGGAGGCGAACTGACATAGTGGCGTTTTCATACAAACATTTCAACGCTTCGATATATCGATAGTCAATTTGGCACCGCTGGAGAGACTGTAGCACAGCCCACGTCTCGATCGAATCAAAGGCTTTTTCATAGTCCACAAACGCCAAGCAAAGTGGCAGGTTGTATTCTTCGGTCTTCTGAATTACCTGCCGCAGCGTATGAATGTGGTCTATGGTACTAAAGCCTTTTCGGAACCCGGCTTGTTCGGGAGGCTGGAAGTCGTCAAACCTGCGCGCGAGTCGATTCGTGATGACTCTCGAAAACAACTTATAAACATGGCTCAGCAGTGTTACGGGTCTGAAATTCTTCAGAAGCGATTTGTCTCCCTTCTTGAAAAACAGAACCACGACACCCCCTTGCCATGCTTGAGGCGTTTTGCCCTCGAGGATGACGGAGTTGAATAGCTTCTGGAGGATTCGTAGAACAGGTCTACCTCCAGCCCTCAGAAGCTCAGCAGTAACTCCATCATCGCCCGGCGCCTTGTTGTTTTTAAGTTGTTTAAGAGCCATACCAATCTCGTACAGGCTGACGTCCGGTATAGTGTCTTCGGTATAGTGTCGGGTTAATTTGGCTCTAGGGTCTTTCGCCGTGTTGTTAACAGGTGCCCGTGTTGTCGTGTATAACTGTCCATAGAACTTCTCAATTTCCCTCAAAAGTTCGGGTTTAGACGAAACGATCCTGCCGTCATCCGTCTTAAGTCGCGTCAGCTGGCTCTGTCCGGCAGCCAGATCCCTGTTAAAGACTTTTGAGCCCTAGTTTCTCTCGATAGCCTCCTTTACACAATTTGTGTTAAAGTGGCGTAAGTCACGAGTCAAGGACTTAGAGATCTGCCTGTTAAGTTGCCGATACTGAGAAGCGTCAGTCGGAGACTGCAGGACCATACTTCGCCTTTCATCCATCAATTTGAGGGTAGAGATAGATATTTTTCCGGTTCTTTCTGCGCGGCGGGTTTTGAAGTGCTTAGACCCAGCCGCACGGACAGTTTCCACGAACCTGTTGTTGTAATCGTCCACGTTAACGCAGTCACCAAGGCTTTCGAAACGGTTTTGCAATTCTAGCTGAAAGCTTTCGGGGTTTTGGATCTGTATAGGTGTAGGGCGGAGCGTAGATTTCATCAGTCGGGATCGTTCGAGTTTCAGATTCAGATTCAATGTACCTCTTACAATCCGGTGATCACTTCCAATTTTGACGGCATTGATCACAGAGACATCATTGAAAATCTGTCTTCTCGTTGACAAGATGAAATCTATCTCGTTTTTTGTGGCACCATCGGGACTAATCCACGTCCATTTCCGGTGTTCCGGCTTCCTGAAGAAGGAGTTCATCATAAAGAGGTTCTCCTTCTCCATGAAGTCGGCCAGCATTTGACCTCGGAAGTTCCGATCACCGATACCAAATTGCCCCACTCAGCTCATCACCGCTTCGCTTGCCCAATTTTGCGTTAAAGTCCCCCATGATAACGTTATAATGAGTCTTTGTACTATGTATGGCTCTGGAGATATCCTCATACATAGCCTCAACCTCATCGTCGGAGTGCGTCGAAGTTGGAGCGTACACTTGGATGACCTTCAATGAATACCGTTTGGTAATTCTGAGTATCAGGTACGCTACCCTAGTCGACACGCTCTCGACCTTGATAACATTATTCACAAGGGACCTGCGGACGAGGAACCCGACACCGCCTTGGGACAGTTGATCGCCCTCCCGGAAGTAAAGCAGATTGCCCGATTTCAGGACTATCGAGTCCTCCCCCTTTCTTCGGACTTCAGATAATCCCACCACATGCCAGTGCAATCTGCTCAACTCTTCCTCCAGTTCAGTTAGCTTTTCGTCGGTCCGCAGTGTTTGAACGTTTTATGTTGCCAGGGCCAGTGGTCGTCGTTTGTGGTAGCCTGGTCTTACCCGGAGATTCTTCGCACCCCCTACCCCGCCGTTTCCATGACCGCTACCATGGTCAAGACTAGCGGGGCCGCCGGGGCCTTGGGTGTAAATCCATTTGGGGGGATATTGCCATAATCGCCACGCTTGGCATGCGGGTTGGCGATCGCAGTATGATGGTAGGTACTCAGTAGGACGCTGCTGCCCGTCCACTGGTCGATGAATCCCTTAGTCGCCTTTTACGACACCCACGGGAAGAGAGGGGGTGGTGCTATTCTTACAGCGACACCACACGCGGCACCTTATCATCCATCATCAAATGGAGCAGCCGAAAATACGGTAAAAATATGTAAAAAGTAATAAAAAAGGCTTTACTTAATCAAACCGAAGTTGAAACAGCCTTAAGTAGATTTTTATTAAGATATAGGAATACCCCGCATTATATGACAGGAGATAGTCCGGCTAAATTACTTTTAGGGCGATCTATACGTACGCGTTTAGATTGCATAATGTCGGATCGGAAAAAACGTGTTACTAAAATACAAGAAAAACAAAAAAAAAAATATCGAGAGGAGTAGTGAGAGCGATTAAAGTGGGAGATGCGGTTTGGTATAGATCATATGGTACGAAAACAAAATGGCTAGCAGGGACGGTAATGGATAAAACGGGCCATACAGAATATTACGTAACGGCAGTCGATGGGACAACTACACACAGGCATATACATAGATCAACTAAGAAGACGTGATTTAAACGGGATTCCTTCGGATGACAATAATAGGGACATGTTAGAAAAAAAAAATACATCCTAGTTTGATGATACCAACGGCGGGGTGGGTAACAGGTTCAAACCCCGCGCGTTCACAAAGCACTATTATGACTACGGAACAATCGGCTCCGCATTCGACACAGGGCTCAAGGGGCGCGGATGTAGTCGGGCGGCGATATCCCCTACGGAATCGCAGGCCTCCCGACTGTTATGGTTGGGATTAAAGAGATTATTTAGTATGTAATTTTTAAAAATGAATCTAATTGTAAATGTAATCTAAGTTAAGTAAGTTATATAATAAGGGTGGAGGTAGTATGTAGGTAGATAGGTTAGTAATAAGTTTAGGGTAAGCAACACTTCATGTAACGGTCAGTTGTATAATAAACGAGCTCAAACACTCCCGTGTTATTATTTAACAAGTTGTTATCGACATAATATCGGCTCGTTAGCTACAGCTCCACGTCTTTACTCCGCGGCGCTTGCGCAGGGAATCCCCCCCTCTTGCGCACGGGGCGGCCCGTGTACGCTCGGCTTAATAGTGGCGGTATGTTATTTTTTTTATAGTCGTCGTAATTTTTGCAAATAGGAACACAAAATTTTTTGCTTCCCGTATTAATAGATAGATTTTACTCTTATATACAGAACGCATGTTTCGTAACAACATGTTAGTAGGTAACCACTGTTATACACTGTATGTTATAAACAGCTCCATCTGTAATTCGTACATAGGGATATTTGTCCTGAAAAACATGCAGGATCGGCAATGCTCTTTTATAAGAAGTTTTATAGCTCTGGAACCTTTTGGATGTATTTTATTTTACAAAAGAGGGCACGCCCTTTTTAGTTAATTGCACTGAATTCGGATGACTTAGTCTGTATGTAATATGTAGGCACATTCCTATATGCATTAACTTTTTACTACAAGAAAACAAACGTTTGCATAATCAAATAGAGGTAAAAGGAGCGTATGAGATAATTCAACCTTCGTTTTAAATAGCAGAAAATTCTGAAGACATCTCAAGGACTGAATAGTCCCATACATTTTTATTTATTTATTTATAAATAAATAAATAAATATGAAATTTTTTACACCTTTGTTACCTGTTACCTGCCAAAGGAACCATGATCCAGGTTTCATGTTTGGGGATCGTTTTTACTTGTGTTGGGGACACACATGCAAGAACTTTCACGTTTACTAATAAGACGTAAGTCTGGCCGTCGTGGGCTCTTGGGCTATTTTCAAAGTCAGGTTTTCTCAAATGATGAGGATATCTTTCTGTCAGTGTCTTACACAGATATCATAAAGACCTGTAAAGATAGAATGTGTGAGAAATGGAAGTGTCATTTTGGCTATTGCACATCAACACTGAACAAAGGTCTATGGCATGCTAGAATAAACAGCAATATTAATAAAACCCCTTGGTTTTGTAAGTCTACATATTTTCACAGTAGAAAATTTTATTCTATTATATGTCGTTTAAGATTCGGATACTGTCGTTTTCATTTTCATCTTTTCCGGCTAAAAATAGCAAACACTCCTTTATATGATTATTGTCAATGTGGAGAAGATCAAACCTTAAATCATCTTCTCTTGCTCGTCTTTCAGTATTCAGCGCCTTGTGCTGATAGATGAGCTTATCCAAATTTACAATAAGGCCGAACTTGTCCCGCGTTCCATGGAAAATCTACTAACTAATCAAAATGTTTATCCGTGTCTGTATAATTTTGTACATAGTTCTGTTGGCGAAATATGAATAATTGTATTTTTAATATACATGTAGTTTTTTAAATAGATTTTGTAAATATTTTATTTTGTTGTAATTATATGTCCTTCGATTAGAATTATATATTAATATTTGACTCTGAGATGGTATCTCTGGCTGAGATAATGGATCATGAAAATGGATACTTAAAATCTGGATATGACCAATTACATATTATGACCAATTAGAAAATTATTTCGGACATTCTACTTAAGAAATAACTTGACTGAAGCAATCAAGAATAGCTTGGATATTCTACGAAAGACATAAAACGTTTTATATACTGAAGATTAATGTAACTACTGACTAGGCTGTATGGGCAATGCTCTTCGCCTGTCCAAATTGGACGAATTTTAAAACAACAATTGAGCGGGGGTGTTTTAAATTTTCTCCTTTTGATTTTTTATTTTAATTGTACTTTTATTGTATATCTTATTGTAAATACCTAAATAGTAAATCAAGTAGAGAAAATGAGTGATAGTAGCGACGGGGGAAACCCCGTCGATCGTGAAAAAAGTAAACGCGGCAAAAAACGGAAGATGTCGCTGAATCATTTAACTATATCCGAGGACTATAAAATGTATACAAAACCCAATTGTAAAAGACATTCCTGAAAATCATAGTGTAGATTGTGTAGTCTATGTAGAGTCTACAGAAAATGAAAAAGTTGGGAATAAAAAACCCCCTTACTTTAACAAAGTTGTTCACCGAAAATGTGAAAGGCATTGCAGGTGTACACAGAGTAAACGCCTATAAAATAGGTGTGACCTTTCGAAAGCCCAGCCAATAATTTTTAAAAAATGGTAAATTTTTTAAACAAATATAAATTCAAGGCTTTTGTACCAGCATATATTACAGAAAAAACTGTTATCATAAGATACGTACCGACAGACATGTCCAACGAGGAAATTTATAAAATTATCAGTTTTACCGAAGTGATATCCATCAAACGGTTTACGAAAAAAGTAGAGGGAAAACTATCTCCATTGGGCACTGTAGCCGTCACATTTGCAGCTACCACTTTACCACAATATGCCTACATACAATTATTTAGATATCCTGTACACACTTATAATCCACCATTAGTCCAATGCTACACATATCTGAAATTTAACCATTCAGTAAAAGTATGCCGTAGCTCACAGATGTGCTCATCATGTGCTGGTCAACACTCATACAAATATTGTGATGTAGAAGAAATTGTTTGTATCAATTGTAGTGGCAACCACTTAGCAATTTCGAGAGATTGTCCCATTAAAAAGAAGAAAATTGAAGAAAAAAGAAGTAAATACGTCAATCACTTCTATGCCGCTGTTGTGAGTATGCCCTCAATTAGTACAACCCCAAAAGTATATCCCACTTTAGAGAAATGTATATAATTCTCAATTTAAACAAAATGTAAATAGTAATAATACTGCGTTCAATGCAGATCAAATTGTAAATAACGAAATTATAATTAATGCATTAGTTAAATCTTTTGTTGTTCTTGGTAACAACAAAGAGAAAATGTCAATAACTAATAAGACAATAAAAGAAATATTGTTGTCAAATTTAATTTAATGAATAATAAATATAACCCAGTTTAATATACAAAGCTTACAGAGTAAAAAAGCTCTGTTGCAAAAATACATAACTGAACTGTTGGGTAAAAAAGGGAAACTAAGGACCAACCTGGTTCGTGTCATCCCCGCGTGCAGTGGGCTAATTATGTGACACGATATGAAATTGTTTCTGTTGAAGTTGTGATGCAATATAAAATCATTTCAATTTAAAAAATGCGATCAAGTAAGGTCGAATGACGGCAGCATAAATCGTTTCTAGCGATAAAACACTACTATGAAGTTGCAGCGGAATATTGTTAATACGACCAATTTAAAAAGTGAGTACATTACATAGCTTATAGCTTTAGCGGGATACATTTAAAATTATTGGGTTAATACACTAGTTGGTTGATTTGAAACAATTTTTATTGCGTTAAAAAATTACAAAATAAACTGCAGCGTTCACTTATTCTTTTATTTTAATTTTATTAATAGACATGTAATAAAATAAAATAAAGAAAGTTAATTCTATTCTAATGAAAAAATAAGGTTAATAATTTTCAATATAAAAGCATATTTTATACAAACTATTTATAATCATTAATAATATTAATCTAACCTACAAATTATTTTTTCTTTTCTGCTATACATATGTAAGTACGTAGGTATCCATATAAATTTAAAATGATATGGGCACATCTTTTTAAATTTGTACATAACTGTAAAAACTTTAAACAAATAAATTTATTTGCTTTAAACAAATCACAGACACCATAAACTTTCCGTATTCCGTTCACAGAGCACCGTATTCATTGAAATAGTTTTTTAATTATATTAATATTACTAGCTGTACCCGCGACTTCGTCCGCGTAAATAATGAAAAAATATTTAACTCAATTAACACAATATAAGTCAAATTAATAAGTTTTAGCTTCAAAAATGATAAAAAATAAATATTTAATCAATAGGCTAAAAAATAAGTTTCAAGCTTCTTCTAGCTTCAAAAAATGACGATTCTTCCATACAATCTTTCATCCCCCTTTTAACCCTTACAACCCTTTTTTCGCATTAAAAAGTAGCCTATGTCCGTTCTCAGGGTCTAGACTATCTGTATACCAAATTTCATTCAAATCGGTTCAGTAGTTTTGGTGTGAAAGCTAGACAGACAGACAGAGTTACTTTCACAATTATAATATTAGTTTTTGTCGCAGCACAAAAATATATTTTTATCGTTTCCGTACAAATAGTAATTTTACAGTATTAATCTACAATCCAACATTTTGTTTCTTACAATCAGCTAAATAATTTAAATAGTTTCATAATAAATGACACATGATATATTATTATGATACATGAAATTTGGTATACAGATAGTATACCAAATTTCATTCAAATCGGTTCAGTAGTTTTGGCGTGAAAGCGAGACAGACAGACAGACAGAGTTACTTTCGCATTTATAATACGAGTATTAGTAAGGATTTTTGTCGCAGCACAAAAATATATTTTTGTCGTTTCCGTACAAATACATAGTAATTTTACAGTATTTATAAGTAATTTTAATTTTTTAGTTATAACAACCCTAATTTTATATTAAACGTTTACTCTAGTTGATACAACATTTTTTTATTAATTTGGACCAACATTTTTT
>NW_026712563.1:0-2625 GCF_030625045.1 Achroia grisella
GAATTAGTAGTGTGTGTATGACTATTTGAAATATAGTTGTGTATAATAATAACGCAATACACCCTACAGTCCGCATTGGTTGAAATTTATATAAATAATAATTTTTAGTATTATTTATATTGAATTTAATTAAAAATAATATAAATTTGATATTTTTTATATATATTTATATTTATAAAACATTTATTTTGATTTAATTTTTTAAATCGAGTGGAAAATTTATAATTTTTTTTAAACCTTTTTCGCAGTTTTGTTGATTTTTAGTTAATTTTTCTTGAAAATTAAGCTTTTTCGTGTAGTTTCTTGGCTACAATTTTGATATTATCGTTCGATTTTCGGCATTTATCGAATAATTATTTGCTCTATTTTTTGGTTTTTGGTTAACTTTTGTGGTTTTTGATATATTCTTTGGGAATATTTTGGAAATTTTCGAGATTTTTGGAATTTATTTGTCATTTAAACAATTTTGGTTTGTTTTTTGAACAATTTTTATCGGTTTTCAAATATTATTTCGGATATTTGGATTGTTTTAGCGAATTTGAGCTATATTTCATTGAAAATTGTGGTAAATTCGTCGGAATTTTGAAAACTTGTTGGACATTTTTTGGAATTTTATTCAAATATTGGAAAATTTGTTCGATTTTTTAATTTTTATTTCGATTTTTGGTATTTTCCTTAAAGAAGTTGGTGTTTCTTGGGAATAATTTGGATCGATTGGTTAATAATCGAAATCAGATTGGCATTTTCTCCATAATTCGAGTTCTTGATTGAGAAAATCATACATTTTGGAATTTTTCGTAATCTTTTTGATTGTTGAGCGGTTTTTGCATTTAATACTCCAAGATGTTTACTCCTTTGGATAGTTTTATCAGAGTTTCTGACTCTTTTGTCAAATTTGTTGAATATATCCGGGCAATGAAACCCGAAGATATAAATATTTTTGCTCTGGAAGTCCGTAGCGCCGAACTAGAAAAAGTTTGGAAAGAAACAGAGGATAAGTTTAGAACGTGTATTCTCTATTTGGAAACGTCTGAAGAGACGACTAAAGAAATGCTCGAGTCGGCGGATCGGAAATTTGAGGTAGTGTACCAAAAATATATGGATTGTTTATCGAACTTGAATTGTAAGCTGTCAGAATTAAAGGGCGAACAACAATTGTTGAACTCCTCTCGTAGTAGTTCAGTAGCTTCTCTAACGCAGCATCACTGTGATATTCCTAGGGAAGCGCAGCCATCAGATGTAGCGGTAGGAAAATCGAGGTCTTCTCTCCACACTCGTCAGGAAGTGGATAATTCAGCTACTAGCTCTCCAATATCGCGTATTGAAGATCCTAGTACTCCTCAGACCTTTTCAATTCCCCCAAATTTAGACAGTGTACATAGTCTAACATTACCTCCATGTGATACCGATATTTTCGAAGGAGATTTTCAGTCATGGCCTACATTTAGAGACCTTTTCAGCACGGTTTATATAAATAATACGCGTTTGAGCGATATTGAGCGTCTTTGCCATTTAGTGCGCAAAACCAGTGGAGAAGCTCGGGAAATTGTGTCGAAATTTCCTTTAACGCACCGTAGTTTCGGTCCAGCGTGGAATGCGTTGAAAGACACGTATGATAATCCGCGTTTACTTGTCCACAATCAATTGAAAACCCTGTTTGCTCTGCCGGTACTTCAAATTGAATCCACTTCGGGTCTAAAACTTATCCAACGAGGTATTAACGGTTGTTTGTCAGCGATGTCTATCTATGACATCCCAACAGAAAATTGGGACCCATTTTTAGTGTTCTTGTGTCTTCAACGGCTACCCAAAATTACTCAAACCTTGTGGGAGCAAAGCGTTAGGGACAAAGCAGCTATTTCACTTTGGAAAGATTTAGATAGCTTCCTAACTGAGAGAATTAGAACTCTAATGTGCCTCCATGATATGAGAGGAAGTGAGCAGGCACCCAAATCTAGCGTAAAAGGGTCCAAACACATTTGACTAAATCGGATACGTCAAATAATTTTAAGTCGCCCCAAAAAAGGATTGTATTCTCTGTCCGCAACACGTCCATCAACTTTTTGAATGCCCTCGTTTTAGAAATATGTCGATTTCTACTAGATTCTCGATCGTTAAGCGTCATCGCCTATGTGTCAATTGTTTGCGAAAGGGGCACGAGGTTAAAACTTGTCGAAGTAAGCATCGGTGTTCTCAATGTAGCAGAACACATCACACTTTGTTGCATCGAAACGATTCATCACCAAATAAGTCAAATACTACGGTTTGTTCGGTAAATAGAGTCCAAATTCGCCAACTCCTGCACCTGTCAATCCTACTGTTCCATCCACACATCTCTTGTTTCTCGGCAGGTTTTCCACACTTCCCAAAATAAATCGGTATTACTGGGTACCGCTACAGTAAATATTCTCCATGATGGTGTTTCTTATCCTGCTAGGGCTTTAATAGACCCCGCGTCAGAGTCTTCATTTTTGTCTGAGCGGCTTCAAAACGTTTGAAACTCCCTGTCTCTACAACTAATGTTAGTATTTCGGGAGTGAATTGTGCAATTTCGGCCAATTCTCGTAAAGTTTGTTCTTTGAAAATTGGGAGTCCTTGTGATCCTACAGTAATGCTAGAAACTAG